>NC_133517.1:3085000-3105000 GCF_049354715.1 Callithrix jacchus
AGCAGTCACTAAGTCCTTAATGGAAAAAGTACTGTTGAGCTTAAATGCGTGAGAAAACACTTGGAGTGCTAGTCACTACAAAAAAAATAGGGGAGGTTCCAGAGATAATGAATTTGGTTAAAGGGTGCTCAGACTTACGATGGAGGGGAAAGTCACTGGTTGGCACCGAATCTTGGAAAGCCTTGAATTCCTGCTGAAGGCAGTAAGAAGACATTGATGATCCTTAATAATCAGATTTCTTTTTTGAAAAGAGCCACGAAGTAATTCAATACAGTGTAGATTGTAAAGAAGAGACTGGAATTACAGGGAACATTTACAGCTATTGGTTCAGGCAAAAGGAGATAGAGATGGAACAAAGAAAGAGAAAGACTTTTCCTGAGTCTCAATCATACTATATGTAAGTATCTAAACTATTGTAGAAATGTGGCTTTTTCTGTAACTATTCTTTTTTGTTTGTTTGTTTGACACAGAATATCACTCTGTCACCCAGGCTGAAGTGCAGTGGCACGATCTTAGCTCACTGCAGCCTCCGACTCCCTGGTTCAAGTGATTCTCCTGCCTCAGCCTCCCCAGTATCTGGGATTACAGGCATGCACCACCACACCCAACTAATTTTTGTATTTTTAGTAGAGACGGGGTTTCACCATGTTGACCAGGATGGTCTCGATCTCCTGACCTCATGATCCACCCGCCTCGGCCTCCCAAAGTGCTGGGATTACAGGCGCGAGCCATTGCATTCGGCCTTTTTCTGTAACTGTTCTAATTTAGGATCGAAATAACTTCCTGATGAGTGAAACTTGTGAAATATCATTTTTAACTGGTTTTAACTCTTTAAGATGGAACACAATTCTCTTTATAATGGATTTTGGTAGCATACAGTGTTATTGACGTTAGCACAGTATGCAAATGAGACGCTGGAAAGGTTTTCTCTGGAAACTAATGCATTATGATACTTCAGTTGATTTTTCCTTTAAAGCCAGTTGAAATAATTTACTATACTCTGAAACAAGGATCTTCACTCGGATGCTTAATTAATTCCTAAACGGTATGAATAATTTGTTGGTGTGATAGATAATTCTTGCTTGCTACTGTGCAGTGAAGCTAAAGAGTGCCTATTTAATCTCAGCTGAGATTATTATATAGAAAGTTGGTGTCATCTCAATGCATCTGGCCCGTGAATGGGAGGCAGCACACGGTGGGTCTCCCTGAATGGGAGGCAGCACACGGTGGGTCTCCAAGCCAGCTGTCAGCAACCTGCTCTTCCTCTGAGCTCTGTTTGGTGTGCTAGGATTGTTGATGTCTTCTTTTCAACATCCCCTCCACATGCTTCAGATTCAGATGGTCTTAACTTATATTTACACACACATAGACACAGGCAAAATTACATACGCAGACACACAGAGACAGGCACAGACACACTCTGGTGTGTAGTCTCCTTCTACCAATAGTATTCCTGTTTTCTTTATAATCTCATGAATTTTCAGAAAATAAAAAGCAGCTACGTTGTATAAAAATGTTGAGAACATCGGACGTATATGCTATTTTGACCGGGCAGTCAGATACAGATAAATAGAGTGCTTTTCTCTCCATCTCTGCTCTTGCCTTAGATCGGGGTTGCCAAGGTGATCGTACAGCACAGAGCATTTGTTTTTATGTGGCTCAGTGAGTTCACACTGAAAGCTAAAGCGATATGAGCAACTTCTCACCCTGAGAATCATTATCTCTCTATTATTTTTGTTGTCATTCTCTGGCCACATGTTCCTGCTCTGCATGTTTTAAAGAATTTAGGAAGATTTTTGTCCTCACTTTGGTGGCCTGATACCTGGGGGTGGCTGTGTAGATAAATATTTACTCCGATAAGAGCTGTCGAATGTGTTGCCAGTGTTTACAAAAACGTGTGATTCTAACACGTCCCTTTGGAGCGAGATGGATTCTCTTAGAAAAAGCCCAGGAAGACATTGCTAGATGCCCCCTGGGTTCATGAGTGATCAAAGATACTATAAGGTTTTAGGAGATACAATTAAACAGACATGATTACAGATCTAACTGAAGTCAGGCTTGTGTAAAAGTTTGGGATTGTCCTTCCTCAAGGAAATGTGATGCCATCATGGACCGTTGAGCCGATATTAACTCAGAAAGCTGTTATTAGGGCTTGTACTCCCATCGTGTGTTTTATATCATAGAACATGCAAAGAATTCAATGTCTTACCCTCATGTTTGAAAAGGCAATGCTCATGCAAGACTACTGGTTGGTCATTCATTCTCTCAGTGATTAACTATGTAACGACTATCTATTTGGCAAACTCTGCTAAGAAACCAGGGATGTGAATATGATTTTAAATCCAACACGTTCTGTGTCTTCGTGGACCTTAGAGCTTAGTTAGGGCAGACAGACATGAATCACATAATCACTCAAAGAAATATAAAATTGCAACAGTACAATGATGGGTCAGCCCATAACACGGCATTTGACCAGGAGCTCAGGGAAGGCTTTCCAAAGAAAGAACACAGCAAGATCTGAAAAGAGGGCTAGAATCACCAGGCAAGAAGGGTCACCAGGCTGAGAGAAGAATCACCAGGCAAGAAGGGTCACCAGGCTGAGAGAAGAATCATGCAGAGGCTGCTGTCGGCAGGCGTCTGGCAGGCATGTGGCTAGGAGGAGGCCAGAGCACTGGGGTTGAGGTGGAAAAAGAGGGAGATAAAGGGGTGACTAGAAGGGCATTTCTAGGCAAGACCAGCCTGGAACTTGGGTGGGCTCTGTTAAAAAAAACAAACAAACATAATAAACAAATTCTGTCTTTATTCCTATAGAAACTAAAAGCCATTTAAGGGTCTTGGATTTCTACTGGGGGGAGATCAGATGGATGTAGCTAGACCAGTTTGTTTTTTCTTTCTTTTTTTTTTGAGATGAAGTCTTATTCTGTCGCCCAGGCTGGAGTGCAGTGGCTCGATCTTGGCTCATAGTAACCTCCGCCTCCCAGATTCATGTGATTCTCCTGCCTCAGCCTCCCGAGTAGCTGGGACTCCAGGCATGCACCACCACCTCCAGCTAATTTTTGTATTTTCAGTAGAGACATGTTGGCCAGGGTGGTCTCAAACTCCTGACCTTGTGATCCACCTGCCTCAGCCACCCAAAGTTCTGGGATTACAGGTGTGAGCCACCGCGCTCAGCCTCAGTTTGCTCTTATATTTTAGTACTTGAGAGCATAGTTGCTGTAGTGTGGAAGTAGTGGATAAGAGGAAAAGGGAATACATTCAAGAGATATTTAGGAGACAAAATAAGGTAAAATAAAATGCAGAAATGAGCAAGGTACAAAGAGTGAGGGAGAAGGAGGGGTCAATGCTAGTGTTCTGAGTTGCACAAATAAATATACAGCAGAGCCATGAATTGAGACGAGGGGCAATGGAGGACGGCCAGTGTGGTGAGGGGGATCCTGGGCCGGTGTGGTGAGGGGGATCCTGGGCCGGTGAGGTGAGGGGGATCCTGGGCCGGTGTGGTGAGGGGGATCCTGGGCTGGGTTTCAGACACGTTGGGTTTGAGATTACTTGAGACATCTAGAGGATGTTTTGAGAAGACAGAGGGTGCATGAGTTTAGATCCTAGAGGTACGTTTGGGTTGCAGATGAAATTTGTGGGTCTTCTGCACAGAGATAACAAGTGAAGGCACAGGTACGATGGAATCATCTGGGGAGCTAAGTGTGAATCCACATCACATGACAATGGTTTTCTGCTGATTTTCAATGAAGAGATAACTACTAATTCATTTATACCTAAACCTTCTGAAGTGACTTACACAGATTTAAAATCCTTTCTAGTAATTATTCACATTTATCTATCTGCAATAGATATCCGAAAACGGCAGGGTTATCCACAGCCTGGAAAAATCGGTGTCGGAGAGCAGAGCCTTGCTATTTATCAAAGCTCAGAAGGGAGTGGACATGAAAGCTAACTCCCTCTTTATCTGAATCTGCTAAAACCACCACATGGAGCAAACACATATAACCTAAAACGTTCTACTGCTTTAAATTGGCTTAAAGTTTAAAATATGTTTGAAAAAATGTGGTTGGAGAATTTGTCAAATCTTACAGACACAAAACTTAAATATGCGTGGACATAATCAATCAGAGCCCTCTGGGTTGTCTCATCTTCCTGCAAGGAGCAAAACCTCCTTACGTACATTTTTCACATTCATTAGCAGTGAATTCCAATACCAGCTGCTCACCCTACTGTGCATTACAATCCAGTCCAGCAGAAAGTATTTGTCCTTCAGGCCATCCCTGTGTGAACCTAAGACTGGAGTGATTTATTCTAGGGAAGCATTGCCGGGATGGGGAATAGACAGGGTCTGTGATTAGTGGGCTCTCAGTGGGTGCCTTGGGGAAAGGGAGATTATGCATTTCTCATGAATTATGAGCAATTCATAATAAGTATTACTTCATCTCTGTACCACATTTTTCCCAGTTAAATAATAAATATGAATTGCTACCTGTGAAATATTTAAATATGAAACTGTTATTTGTTAATTACTGTGGAGCAGAAATCACATAGTAGCTACATAATATTGGATAAACTGTTGTATGCTATTTCACCTCTTAGGGTTTCTCTTTGCCCCAGTTTTAGGTGGCTTTGTAGGTAAGGTGCCCTCCCGAGTGAAGGCTGTCTTTCTAATTCCAGTGACGCAAACACCTGTGCAAACTATCGATGATGGCAGGAATACTAGTGCTACTTGAAAATTCATATGCTAAACTCAGGTTTTCTTTATAAGAAATTGTTCTAAAGCATTAAAAAAGTAGGAAGGAAAAACCAAAACACTTCTCTGAGCTTATACATGGGGTAAAAGATTCACTTTGAAAATCTGGGAGGTGTTAGGTTGGCTGAACCACAGACCTGGCTTGTGACGCTTTTCCTGCCACCTGTTAGGTTGTTTCATGATGGGAATGTGATGCTTCCCTCCAGCTGAGAACTCCACAGCTTCGCATTTTAAAAAGCCACGAATATAGGAGAACTGAGAACCGGAGTGTAGAGAGCATGGGTTTTGCGGGGTTTGGGGCTTGGATTTCCCATTGATTGGCTCTGTGGCTTTGGGCACTTTCCCGCTCCCTGTGGAGTATCTGTTTCCATACCTGAGAAGCCTCCTGCTCCGGGATTCTTGGATCAGGTTTCCTTGGGTGCTCTGTGTTAGCTGAGCCTGTGTACGGCTGTCCCCTTTGCTGCTAGAGAGGCTGT
Source organism: Callithrix jacchus (assembly GCF_049354715.1). Taxonomy (NCBI): domain Eukaryota; kingdom Metazoa; phylum Chordata; class Mammalia; order Primates; family Cebidae; genus Callithrix; species Callithrix jacchus. The sequence goes on from NC_133517.1 coordinate 3,090,227, forward strand.
TGAACCCAGGTGTTAAGAGAAAACGTCTGCAGAAACTGAACCTTCGTTCCAGCATTTCCAAGCTGTGTGCAATTGAACAAGTTACTTCATCAGTTTACCGCACTTTTTCCCAGTTAAATAATGGGGTATTTATAGAATCTACCACATAGTGCAGTTGCAAAAATCAAAACTGATTAAATACAGGTAAAGCATTTAGGACAGTGAGTGTCTGCTGCTGTTCCTCCTATTTACTTCGTGCTAGGTTTGAAGCCCCATCAGCACTTAGTCCGAGTCATCAAAAAATGTCTGTGTGTACTCACTCCACGTGCTGGGCCTATCCAGTATACAGAGATTGGAATCCAATGTGATACATTTCACTTGGGAAGAGAAATCTTGTAACTGACCTCTTTCCAACCCTTTCTTCACTGCAGTCAAGGAGACTTCTTCCTTCCTTCCTTCCAGCAACCAGTCTCCCCCAACAGTCCTCCCTCATATCTGCTTTCACTCTCCCAGCCCCCACCTCAGTTTTAATGTGCTGGACCAGTGATGCAGGTAGTGATTTTGTAGGGGACAGTGTGTGAGTGCATGGGAGTGAGTATATGTGTGTGTGTGACTGTGTTAGTGTATGTGAGCATACATGTGAATCCATGTGTCAGTGTGTGAAAGTGTGGTAGTGTATGTGAGACAGCGTTAGTGTGAGCGTGACACTGTGAGATCAGGTGTGTGTGAGTGTGTAGATGTGTATCTGAGTGTGACAGTGTGTGTTAGTGTACGTGAGTATACGCGAAAATGTGTGTCCATGAGTGTCCAAGAGTGTGAGTGTTAGTGTAAGTGTGGTCGTGTCTATGAGTATGTGTGAGTGATTGTGAGCATGTCAGTGTGTGTGTCTGTGTGTGTGTCCGTGTGAGAGAGTGAGTGTGTGTGTGAAAGCATGTGTGAGGGTGAGAGTGTGTGTATGTGTGAGACTGTGTCAGTGAGTGTGTGTGTAATTCAAGGCGACCGGCGTAAAGTTGCTTCATGGTGACCCTAAGGCACACCACCGTAACTTTTAAAATGAATAGAACCCCTGGAAGGCATGCATGGGATACGGGCCAGGGAGCTGAATTTCAGAGAGTGGGAAGGTATAGCAGTGATTCTGGAAGCAATCTAAGGCAGTCTGAAACAATCATACCTTTCCAGCGACATGGTTTCAATCTATTGTGATTATACTTTCTCACTGGGTGTCTGAAATGCTCTTCCTATAATCTTGATTTATAAGGAGGAAGCCTAGGAATGAAGTAAGAATATTTTTCTTAAACATTTTTCTTTTCTCCTTTCAAAAATATTTCTAACTGTGATTAAATAAATGCCTTTTATACAGACATGGGCGGTAAAGCTGTCCTTTTACTTGCCTGCCCTTACTTCCAGTCAGAAAGCTTCGCGTTGGCAGTCAAGGGCCATTCATTGTGTTTTCCCGTATGAACTTAGTGTCCTCTTTTCCTTACCTTCCGTGGTAACTTTGTACAGGCAGTGCTCTTTCCAGCAGCTCACTGTAGACTGCTGTGTATCACTGTTGGTTTCACGGAGATTATTTGAGAAAGCTGTGTTCAGAAGTCAGGTGCAGGAATACATTTAAATTTTCTTTTGATTCGAATTAATTTTTGTATCATACTTTAAGTTCTGGGGTGCATGTACAGAATGTGCAGGTTTGTTACTTATGTATAGACGTGCCTCGGTGGTTCGTACATCCATCACCCCATCGTCTACACTAGGTATTTCTCCTAATGCTGTCCCTCCCCTAACTCCCCGCTCCACAACAGGCCCCAGTGTGTGATGCTCCCCTCCCTGTGTCCATGTGTTCTCATTGTTCAGCACCCACTTATGAGTGAGAACATGAGGTGTTTGGTTTTCTGTTTCTGTGTTAGTTTGCTGAAAATGATGATTTTCATCTTTATTCATGTCCCTTTAAAGGACATGAACTCATCCTTTTATATGGCTGCAAAGTATTCCATGGTGAATATGTGCCTCGTTTTCTTTATCCAGTCTGTCACTGATGGACATTTGGGTTGTTCCAAGTCTTTGCTATTGTGAACAGTGCTGCAATAAACGTGCGTGTGCATGTGTGTTTACAATAGAATGATTTGTAACTCTTCGGGTATATACCCGACAGCATTAGGAGAAATACCTAGTGTAGACGATGGGGTGATGGATGTGCGAACCACCGAGGCACGTGTATACATAAGTAACAAACCTGCACATTCTGTACATGCACCCCAGAACTTAATGGGATTGCTGGGTCAAATGGCATTTCTAGTTCTTGATCCTTGAGGAATCACCACACTGTCTTCCACAATGGTTGAAATAATTTACACTCCCACCAACAGTGTAAAAACGTTCCTATTTCTCCAAAGAAGAAACAACCCCATCAAAAAGTGGGCAAAGAATATGAATAGACAGTTCTCAAAAAAAGACATGTATGCAGCCTAAAAACATATGAAAAAAAGCTCATCATCACTGGCCATTAGAGAAATGCCAATCAAAACCACACGGAGACACCATCTCACACCAGTTAGAATGGCGAGCACTATGGTTTCTAAGGGGAGTGTGCAGCCCTCCCCATGGATCCTGCTGTTTATTGGGAAGATTTGCTTTGCAAAGTTCTGCTCAGCTGTCTGCTTCAAGAGGAACCTTTCTGAAATGGAAGCTTTGGAAATACCTTGTGGATCAGTTGCATAGAGGGGATACCTAGGTCTGAAAAAGTCTAATTCCAAAAGGATTAAAACAAGACACATTACTTCTCATCCATCCCCCGGCATTACAATGACTTCATTTCAAGTACGATGATCATGTTACATCAAATATGCCATCCTTTGACTCCTTCAGATAGGAAACGTCTCCCTGTTCTGAAATGTAATAAGCATGTGGTCACTTGTAATCTATCTTATCATGGTTGTAATCTTAATTAATACTCTAATTCCATTTACTGTAAACATTTTAATGAGTAGAAGAGTGATTTCACCAACCAGAAGGCATCGACTCAAGAGGCTCCCTGGGAAAAGGGGCAGCATCGTGACCCTTTCTGGGTGGGCCTTAGGTTCCCCTTTGGAATGTCGAGTTTTTAGACCCAGGACTGTTAAGAACAGAAGTGACAAAATATCTCAGCGTTTCTGATTTTCACTTGTGATATATAGTGGTCGGGGCTAGTGAAATTCACAATTTCAGCTGAAGCAGTTGCTAATTCTTCAAACATTTAATTTTACTCAGCAGCACAAAAAATAACCAACTTGATTTCGTGCCTTCCAGGTACATTCATTTCAACCAACTAGAAACGCTACAGCCAGAGACCTTTGGAGACCTTCTGAAACTAGAGCGACTGTAAGTGTTGACCCTTTAGATGTCTTTGCTTCTGCTTTACATTTTCCATTTATACAACCCTCTGACTGCTGTGGAGATCAGGCCACTTTGCTGTCGGCTCTGGAGGCACAGCCTGTACCTTGGCATGTAAAACAGAGTTAATATAAAGCTGTCTATAGTTTGAGATTAATGGAGAAAAAGTGAATTATCCAATTTAAAATCGGGCAAAAGAGAGGAAGAAGCACTTCACAAATGAGGTAAAGCCATTTAAAAAACTTGCATCAGAGTCTGGGCACGGCGGCTCATGCCTGTAATCCCAGCACTTTGGGAAGCCAAGGTGGGCAGATCACCTGAGGTCAGGAGTTCGATACCAGCCTGGCCAACATGGTGAAACCCAGTCTCTACTAAAAATACAAAAAGTAGCTGCGCATGGTGGCATGCACTTGTAATCCCAGATACTCAGGAGGGTGAGGCACGAGAATCGCTTGAACCTGGGAGGCAGATACTGCAGTGAGCTGAGATCCCTACTCCACTCCAGCCTAAAAGTCAAGTCTAGCTGGAAAAGAACTTAGGTCCAGCCTGGTTTACAGAATGAGACTCCATCTCGAAAAAAAAAAAAAAGCTTACCGCAGAGTTTAGTACAGTTGAACATACACGTCCCCTATGACATAGCAGTTCCACTTTCAGGTATGTACACAGCGGAAATGCACACATGTATGCACCAGAGGATGTGTTCTTGCATTTGCAGCAAGATTATTTCCGGTAGCTCCACACTGAGAACTCTCCAAATCTCCGACAAGAGTAGAGAAATAAGCTGATGTGTGGAATACAGTAACTGCAGCATGGATGGAGCTCAGAACCATTCTGAGAAAAGCAATCTAAATGCTGGAAATTGCATAGTTCTATTTTATCCTCAAAATAAATTTAAAAAGAGATAGCAGAAACGTATGTGGTGTTGAGAAGTCAAACGTTGCTCACCTTTGGTGAAAGGGAGGCTGCTGGAAAGTGCAGGAGGAAGCCCGCAGGCCTGGTCTTTTTGTTTTCCTGGGTGGTAATCACACAGCTGTGTTCCCTTTCGGACAAGGCAATGTGCTGTCTATCATGATGGCTGCGCTTTTTCAGATGAACGTTGTATTTCAATGAAGGCTTATTAAATAAGCAATGGGAAACCACAGGCCACCTGGACGTCCTTCTCTGTTTTGCCTTTTATCAGATGAAGGCACTCTGCTACTTCAGTTTTTCTAATACCTTATGTTAACAAATTTATTGTATCTAGCAGATGATATGCTATGTTTTTGCGAAAAGAAAATGCAGAACTACGTGGCTAACCTTAACCAGACATTCGTTTTCCCTAAAACAATTTTGAATTAAAAATTTATGTTCAAAAAAGGATGCCCTTGACTAATAGACAAAGTCGATCAGTAAAATTAAAGGCTAAGAGGAGCCATTCAACCACCTCATTACGCAGTTACTTCAGCCTTATTTGCCTCCGGAAGTGTCGCAGTTGCAATGCATAAAATTACTCGGCTTGCTTTGTGTTGGAGGCATTTGATCAGGGCTAGGAAACGAGGTAGGAAACTGCGTTGTACCACTCCGTTTCTGCTCTAACCTGTGTGAGCAGGGAGCCAGCCCTGTGCATGGTAGCCGTGGGTGGTGCAAGACACAGGCATTGGTCAAGCTTTAGCATCACAATGCTTAATAACTTCAAAACTCATGGGATGCCATGAGCCAGTGGGAGCCGATAGCCTGGGAGCAGGGTGGACTCAGTGGATGGAAAGTTGCTCAGAGCAAACATTAGGGGAAAGAGGAACTAAGGCCGAACCTATTTATGGGGATTCTTGATGATGATCGATCACCTGGGAAATGAGAGGGATGAGGAACTTCAGATGTCAAGGGTGGGAGGTGCTGGTTAAACTTTTACTTAGCATGGTTCTTACTAAAATTGGACAATGTAGAGATGGACAAGGAAATCTAAAAGTCATGTCTAGCTGGAAAAGAGCTCAGGAGAACCTGAGCGGGGTTTTGTTAAGAAGATCGGGGGATGGAGGCAGCAAACCACATTGCCATGTATGTACCGGGGCAACGATCCTGCATGTTCTGAACATGTACCCCAGAACCTAAAGTGCAATAAAACATACAAAGAAAAGAGTCTTTGTCAGTAGCCATCTTCACTTCATCTCTTCTCTAGGCACGGCTTCTGGGGTTGGTGAATTGGATGGGGCAGGTAAAGATAAGCACAGAGAATCAAAGTAGGAAGCATCAGGAAACTTTTTATCTTCTCACAGGTGTGTCGATGAAAATTCAGGCTCCCAAAACGGTAGATATAGTTTGGCCCCAGCTCACTGCCCCGACCTTCCCACTTAATATAGTTAAAATAAAGCCAAAATGCTGATAAGAAAATATGGCCACATGATCTTTTTTTTTTTTGAATTTGCAGTACTAATGCATCTAAGAACTGTCTTTTTTTTTGTCAGAGCCATACTGGTGAATTAAATGGGGTCCATTAACCCTGCATTCTGCAGTCCTTTAAGAGTAGTACTAATCTCTTCCTTGAAAAAGAATATTTTTATTTTCTTTTATTTATTTATTTATTTATTTATTTATTTATTTATTTATTTTTTATTTTTTATTGGATTATAGGTTTTGGGGTACATGAGCAGAGCATGCAAGACAGTTGCGTAGGTACACACATGGCAGTGTGCTTTGCTTTTCTTCTCCCCTTCACCCACATTTGGCATTTCTCCCCAGGCTATCCCTCCCCACCTCCCCCTCCCACTGGCCCTCCCCTTTTCCCCCCAATAGACCCCAGTGTTTAGTACTCCCCTTTCTGTGTCCATGTGTTCTCATTTTTCATCACCCACCTATGAGTGAGAATATGCGGTGTTTCATTTTCTGTTCTTGTGTCAGTTTGCTGAGGATGATGTTCTCCAGATTCATCCATGTCCCTACAAACGACACGAACTCATCATTTCTGATTGCTGCATAATATTCCATGGTGTATATGTGCCACATTTTTCCAATCCAGTCTATTATCAAAGGGCATTTGGGTTGATTCCAGGTCTTTGCTATTGTAAACAGTGCTGCAATGAACATTCGTGTACATGTGTCCTTATAGTAGAACGATTTATAGTCTTTTGGATATATACCCAGTAATGGGATTGCTGGGTCAAATGGAATTTCTATTTCTAAGGCCTTGAGGAATCGCCACACTGTCTTCCACAATGGTTGAACTAATTTACACTCCCACCAACAGTGTAAAAGTGTTCCTTTTTCTCCACATCCTCTCCAGCATCTGTTGTCTCCAGATTTTTTAATGATCGCCATTCTAACTGGCGTGAGATGGTATCTCAATGTGGTTTTGATTTGCATCTCTCTGATGACCAGTGACGATGAGCATTTTTTCATATGATTGTTGGCCTCATATATGTCTTCTTTCGTAAAGTATCTGTTCATATCCTTTGCCCACTTTTGAATGGGCTTGTTTGTTTTTTTCCGGTAAATCTGCTTGAGTTGTTTGTAAATTCTGGATATCAGCCCTTTGTCAGATGGGTAGACTGCAAAAATTTTTTCCCATTCTGTTGGTTGCCGATCCACTCTAGTGACTGTTTCTTTTGCCGTGCAGAAGCTGTGGAGTTTCATTAGGTCCCATTTGTCTATTTTGGCTTTTGTTGCCAGTGCTCTTGGTGTTTTGTTCATGAAGTCCTTGCCTACTCCTATGTCCTGGATAGTTTTGCCTAGATTTCCTTCTAGGGTTTTTATGGTGCCAGGTCTTATGTTTAAGTCTTTAATCCATCTGGAGTTAATTTTAGTGTAAGGTGTCAGGAAGGGGTCCAGTTTCTGCTTTCTGCACATGGCTAGCCAGTTTTCCCAACACCATTTGTTAAACATGGAATCCTTGCCCCATTGCTTGTTTTTGTCAGGTTTATCAAAGATTGTATAGTTGTATGTATGTTGTGTTGCCTCCGGTGCCTCTGTTTTGTTCCATTGGTCTATATCTCTGTTTTGGTACCAGTACCATGCTGTTTTGATTACTGTAGCCTTGTAGTATAGTTTGAAATCCGGTAGTGTGATGCCCCCCGCTGTGTTCTTTTTGCTTAGAATTGACTTGGCTATGCGGGCTCTCTTTTGGTTCCATATGAAGTTCATGGTGGTTTTTTCCAGTTCTGTGAAGAAAGTCAATGGTAGCTTGATGGGGATAGCGTTGATTCTGTAAATTACTTTGGGCAGTATAGCCATTTTCACGATATTAATTCTTCCTAACCATGAACATGGAATGTTTCTCCATCTGTTTGTGTCCTCTCTGATTTCGTTGAGCAGTGGTTTGTAGTTCTCTTTGAAGAGGTCCCTTACGTTCCTTGTGAGTTGTATTCCAAGGTATTTTATTCTTTTTGTAGCAATTGCGAATGGCAGTTCGCTCTTGATTTGGCTTTCTTTAAGTCTGTTATTGGTGTAGACGAATGCTTGTGATTTTTGCACATTGATTTTATATCCTGAGACTTTGCTGAAGTTGTTTATCAGTTTCAGGAGTTTTTGGGCTGAGGCGATGGGGTCTTCTAGGTATACTATCATGTCGTCTGCAAATAGAGACAATTTGGCTTCCACCTTTCCTATTTGAATACCCTTTATTTCTTTTTCTTGCCTGATTGCTCTGGCTAGAACTTCCAGTACTATATTGAATAGGAGTGGTGAGAGAGGGCATCCTTGTCTAGTGCCAGATTTCAAAGGGAATGCTTCCAGTTTTTGCCCATTCAGTATGATATTGGCTGTTGGTTTGTCATAAATAGCTTTTATTACTTTGAGATACGTTCCATCGATACCGAGTTTATTGAGAGTTTTTAGCATAAAGGGCTGTTGAATTTTGTCAAATGCCTTCTCTGCATCAATTGAGATAATCATGTGGTTTTTGTTTTTGGTTCTGTTTATGTGGTGAATTACGTTGATAGACTTGCGTATGTTGAACCAGCCTTGCATCCCTGGGATGAATCCTACTTGATCATGATGAATAAGTTTTTTGATTTGCTGTTGCAATCGGCTTGCCAATATTTTATTGAAGATTTTTGCATCTATGTTCATCATGGATATTGGCCTGAAGTTTTCTTTTCTCGTTGGGTCTCTGCCGGGTTTTGATATCAGGATGATGTTGGTCTCATAAAATGATTTGGGAAGGATTCCCTCTTTTTGGATTGTTTGAAATAGTTTTAGAAGGAATGGTACCAGCTCCTCCTTGTGTGTCTGGTAGAATTCGGCTGTGAACCCATCTGGACCTGGGCTTTTTTTGTGAGGTAGGCTCTTAATTGCTGCCTCAACTTCAGACCTTGTTATTGGTCTAGTCATAGTTTCAGTTTCCTCCTGGTTTAGGCTTGGGAGGACACAGGAGTCCAGGAATTTATCCATTTCTTCCAGGTTTACTAGTTTATGTGCATAGAGTTGTTTGTAATATTCTCTGATGATGGTTTGAATTTCTGTGGAATCTGTGGTGATTTCCCCTTTATCATTTTTTATTGCATCTATTTGGTTGTTCTCTCTTTTATTTTTAATCAATCTGGCTAGTGGTCTGTCTATTTTGTTGATCTTTTCAAAAAACCAGCTCTTGGATTTATTGATTTTTTGAAGGGTTTTTCGTGTCTCAATCTCCTTCAGCTCAGCTCTGATCTTAGTAATTTCTTGTCTTCTGCTGGGTTTTGAGTTTTTTTGATCTTGCTCCTCTAGCTCTTTCAATTTTGACGATAGGGTGTCAATTTTGGATCTCTCCATTCTCCTCATATGGGCACTTATTGCTATATACTTTCCTCTAGAGACTGCTTTCAATGTGTCCCAGAGGTTCTGGCACGTTGTGTCTTCATTCTCATTGGTTTCGAAGAACTTCTTTATTTCTGCCTTCATTTCGTTGTTTACCCAGTCAACATTCAAGAGCCAGTTGTTCAGTTTCCATGAAGCTGTGCGGTTCTGGGTCGGTTTCTGAATTCTGAGTTCTAACTTGATTGCACTATGGTCTGAGAGGCTGTTTGTTATGATTTCAGTTGTTTTGCATTTGTTGAGCAGTGCTTTACTTCCAATTATGTGGTCAATTTTAGAGTAGGTGTGATGTGGTGCTGAGAAGAATGTATATTCTGTGGATTTGGGGTGGAGAGTTCTGTAAATGTCCACCAGGTTTGCTTGCTCCAGGTCTGAGTTCAAGCCCTGGGTATCCTTGTTGATTTTCTGTCTGGTTGATCTGTTTAGTATTGACAGTGGAGTGTTAAAGTCTCCCACTATTATTGTGTGGGAGTCTAAGTCCTTCTGTAAGTCATTAAGAACTTGCCTTATGTATCTGGGTGCTCCTGTGTTGGGTCCATATATGTTTAGGATCGTTAGCTCTTCTTGTTGTATCGATCCTTTTACCATTATGTAATGGCCTTCTTTGTCTCTTTTGATCTTTGTTGCTTTAAAGTCTATTTTATCAGAGATGAGAATTGCAACTCCTGCTTTTTTTTGCTTTCCATTAGCTTGGTAAATCTTCCTCCATCCCTTTATTTTGAGCCTTTGTGTATCCTTGCATGTGAGATGGGTTTCCTGGATACAGCACACTGATGGGTTTTGGATTTTTATCCAATTTGCCAGTCTGTGTCTTTTGATTGGTGCATTTAGTCCATTTACATTTAGGGTTAATATTGTTATGTGTGAATTTGATACTGCCATTTTGATTCTAAGTGGCTCTTTTGCCTGTTAGTTGTTGTAGATTCTTCATTATGTTGAAGCTCTTTAGCATTCAGTGTGATTTTGGAATGGCTGGTACTGATTGATCCTTTCTATGTGTAGTGCCTCTTTTAGGAGCTCTTGTAAAGCAGGCCTGGTGGTGACAAAATCTCTGAGTACTTGCTTGTTCGCAAAGGACTTTATTCTTCCTTCACTTCTGAAGCTCAGTTTGGCTGGATATGAAATTCTGGGTTGAAAGTTCTTTTCTTTAAGAATGTTGAATATTGGCCCCCACTCTCTTCTGGCTTGTAGTGTTTCTGCCGAGAGATCTGCTGTGAGTCTGATGGGCTTCCCTTTGTGGGTGACCTGACCTTTCTCTCTGGCTGCCCTTAGTATTCTCTCCTTTATTTCAACCCTGTTGAATCTGACGATTATGTGCCTTGGGGTTGCTCTTCTTGCGGAATATCTTTGTGGTGTTCTCTGTATTTCCTGCAATTGAGTGTTGGCTTGTCTTGCTAGGTGGGGGAAATTTTCCTGGATGATGTCCTGAAGAGTATTTTCCAGCTGGGATTCATTCTCTTCGTCCCCTTCTGGTACACCTATCAAACGTAGGTTAGGTCTTTTCACATAGTCCCACATTTCTTGGAGACTTTGTTCATTCCTTTTTGCGCTTTTTTCTCTGATCTTGGTTTCTCGTTTTATTTCATTGAGTTGATCTTCGACTTCAGATATTCTTTCTTCTGCTTGGTCAATTCGGCTATTGAAACTTGCGTTTGCTTCGCGAAGTTCTCGTATTGTGTTTTTCAGCTCCTTTAATTCATTCATATTCCTCTCTAAGGTATCCATTCTTGTTATCATTTCCTCGAATCTTTTTTCAAATCTTTTTTCAAGGTTCTTAGGTTCTTTGCATTGATTTAATACATGATCTTTTAGCTCACAAAAGTTTCTCATTATCCATCTTCTGAAGTCTAATTCCGTCATTTCGTCACAGTCATTCTCCGTCCAGCTTTGTTCCCTTGCTGGTGAGGAGTTTTGGTCCTTTCTAGGAGGCGAGGTGTTCTGGTTTTGGGTGTTTTCCTCCTTTTTGCGCTGGTTTCTTCCCATCTTTGTGGATTTGTCCGCTGGTCGTCTGCGTAGTTGCTGACTTTTCTTTTGGGTCTCTGAGTGGACACCCAGAATGTTGATGATGAAGTATTTCTGTTGCTTGGTTTTCCTTCTACTAGTCTAGCCCCTTCGCTGTACGACTGTTGAGGTCCGCTCCAGACCCTGCTTGTCTGGGGTGCACCTCTAGTAGCCGTGGCACAGCGAGGGATGCTACCAGTTTCTTTTTCTGCTCTCTTTGTCCCAGGATGATGCCTGCCTAATGTCAGTCTTTTGGATATAGAGGGGTCAGGGAGCTGCTTGAGGAGACAGTTTGTACTTTATAGGGGTTTAATTGCTGAGCTGTGCACTCTGTTGTTCATTCAGGGCTGTTAGGCTGCTATGTTTGATTCTGCTGCAACACAGCTCATTAAACAACCCTTTTTTTTTTCTCTCAAATGCTCTGTGTTGAGGTGTTTGGGCTTTATTTTTGGATGTCCGATCAGGTGTCCTGCCCAGCTCAAAGGCAGACTAGCCACTGTTTGGCTGCCGAGGCTCCGCCCTGCTGTTGTGTGATTTGCGCTGTTCCTGCCGGCTCTGCTGTGGTCTCCGCCACGCCCTGCGGCGGAATCTCTTCGTTGTAGCGTGTTGCCTCAGCAACGGCAGGCTGCGTCAGCAGTGGGCGTGTATCTCAGTAGGGACGGGTTGCCTCAGCAACGGCAGGCTGCGTCAGCAGTGGGCGTGTATCTCAGTAGGGACGTGTTGCCTCGGCATCGGCTGGCTGCGTCAGCAGTGGACGTGTATCTCAGTTGGGGCAGGTTGCCTCCATAGTGGTGGATGCCCCTCCCCCACAGAGCGTCTTGGACCGTCTGCCCGGGATAGTTTGAAATCGCGGTTTTGTTTGTCCCACTGGGTATCCCGAACGCTCTGTCCCTGCAATCCCCTGGGCTGGGCTACTGTGCAAGTCTCCTTCAGTCTCAAGTCCAGCCCTCTCAAGTCTCAGGTTGCCGGTTCAACAAGGCACCCGGACAAGCGCACCCTGTGGGGATTGCTGGGTAGGGCCGGCCGCCGCCGCCCCAGCTGCCGGCTTCGCCAGGCAGACCTACTGCCTGGCGTCCCGTGTCTTTTTATACTTGGGAGTTTCCCCGTTCTGTGGGCAACAAAGATCAGTCTGGAAATGCAGCACTGACTCACCGTTTGCGAATTCAACGCGGGCTCCAATCCTGGGTTGTTCTCACAGCGCCATCTTGAGTCCCTCCTCCCACATGATCTTATTTAATTTTGTGACAGAGATACTAGTCACGATGTAGAGCATGTAAAGAGGCCGATGTAGCTAATTGTTAATTTTAAGATATAAATTGATTATTTATGCTTGTATCCTTGAGTCTTAAGAAAAATGCCTCCATCTTTCCTCTATATTGCAGAGATCATTGTGTTTTCTCTCTTCACACATGGGCTCTTTGCTGACTATGTATTCAGTGGTTCTGGTGACTAGACAGTCCCTGGCTGGTGCTTTTATTAGTCATAATTTGAGGGAAATGGGTATGTCCAAGCCTGCATGGAGGGAGCCAAAGCCAATGCAGGACTGCTTGGGTGGAGGAGTGGGAGAAGAACTGCGGCTGGATCTTTTCCTTCTGCCGCCACCCTCCGTCATCTCCCAGGGGGCAGGGCCTTGTAAGTGCCCCTCTCTGTGATCCTGCCCCAGACATGTAGAAATGGCTGGCTGAGCAGGGCCACAGCAGCACCCAATGGGACTTCTGATCAGCAAAACCATGCTGGCTAGTAAGCGACATGCAGAGTTGGCATATTTCCACGTGATCCCACACGTGCAGGATCACATCAGTTACTGTTCTTCATCTGTAGGCATCTGTTGTCAAAAATTATTGTGCCTTTTCTTTTTTTTTTTTCTTGGAGTCTTGCTCTGTTGCCCAGGCTGGAGTGGAGGGGTGCGATCTCGGCTCATTGCAACCTCTGCCTCCCAGATTCAAGCGATTCTCATGCCTTAGCCTCCGGAATAGCTGGGATTACAGGCGCCCACCACCATACCTAGCTAATCTTTGTATTTTGAGTAGAGACAGAGTTTCACCATGTTGGCCAGGCTGGTCTTGAACTGCTGACCTCAAGTGATGCACCGCCTTGGCTTCCCAAAGTTCTGGGATTATAGGCATGAGCCACTGGGCCTGGCCTGTGCCATTATTTTTAAATTTAAAATATTTAGTTCACAAATAAAAATTGTATGCATTCAAGGTGTTTGCTATATGTATACATTGCATGCTGGTAATGAGTACGTTGCCTATTACTTTGATTTCTTCATACTTAAATATTTATTTTCACCGATTTCTCTTCAGCACGTGTCAGCTCTAAATAAGCAAACTAAAAAATCAAAAGTGCACAGATGAAAAAATACCCATGTAGTGGTAGATACAGATATGTAAATCTTTAAAACAGACGGTCGTATGAATGACACTGACTTATGTTTGCCCTTTCTCACTGGAATCTTTCAAAAAAACGTATTGGATTCACAGTTAGGTGAAAAGAAAGGCTTTCTTTGTGGAACTCATTACTATTGTATGGTGATTAAAGTTTATCTTTTGTTTTTCAGATTCTTGCATAACAACAAGTTATCTAAAATCCCAGCTGGGAGCTTTTCTAATCTGGATTCATTAAAAAGATTGTAAGTGAAAGCAAGTACCTAAACACAGAAACCTTATCATTTTCTCTAAAGTAAATTCCAAAGGACAGTTGGTTGCTTCTCCTGCTTTTGCTGTGAAAGACGTCGCAATGCCTGCATGTTAGGGAGAATATAGTTTGTTAACTGCAGAGCGATGGAGAACCCGGATAGTCTACTGCTCTTTCATGTATTCTCTTAGAAGTGGCATTCAAAAGGAGTATTAAAAATAGCAGTTTTCCTCAGTTCTCTGTAATATCCTTGCTGCTTAAATCTAAAGACTCCCAAGAGTTCCTTTTCCTATAACTCTTTTATGAGAAAAGAGGTGTGAAATATTTCAAAAAAGTCTGACTCCCCTGGCCAGGCTTCAGTTTTCCCTTGTTGTGTGGAGCTGTCTTCCTACTCATTTCCTCATACACTAAGCAGAACAAAAGCAAATCCCCACGCTCACCTGCTCTCTGTTCTCCATGGCTTCCCTGCTCTGCTCTGTGGGCCGATGGTCCCCCACTTTTTTTTTCTGCCTGTGTCTCCACCCTCCTTTGTTCCAGCTCTCTCCTCACTCCCATCTGTGTGTAGCCTTCTGCACTGTTGATGTTTTTATTTTGTGGTTACCCACCCCCCACACTAATCGTCAACCCCAAGCCCAGGTATAAGTTCTGGTTATTGGAAAAGATTAGATGCCTGCTTCCCAGATGGCAGTCAGAGAGCACATGGTGGAAAACTCACACAGGTGTATCTATTACCTGCTGTGGAGGCTGTGTTAGTCTCTTCCCACACAGCTAATACATACCCATGAATGGGTAACTTATAAAGAAAAAAAAAGTTTAATGGACTCACAGTTCCTCATGGCTGGAGAGGCCTCACAATTGTGGCAGAAGATGAAGAGAGAGCAAAGGAATGTCTTACATGGCGGCAGGCAAGAGAGCCTGTGCAGGGAACTCCCACTTATAAAACCATCAGATCTGATGAGACTTATTCACTACCATGAGAACAGTATGGGGGAAACTGTTATTCAGTTCTCTTCTCCTGGCCCCACCCT